>NW_028164164.1:0-17500 GCF_964263955.1 Coregonus lavaretus
AGAGGTGGGACAGGAGGGGAGGAGAGGAGGGGAGGAGGAGAGGAGTGAGAGGAGGAGATAATGGAGAGGAGGAGAGGAGTGAGAGGAGTGAGAGGAGTGAGAGGAGGGAGAGGAGAGAGAAGGTGAGGAGTAGAGGAGTGAGAGGAGTAGAGGAGGAGAGGAGTGAGATGAGGAGAAATGTGAGAGGAGGGAGAGGAGGAGAGGAGAGGAGGAGAGGAGTGAGAGGAGGGAGAGGAGTGAGAGGAGGAGAGGTGTGAGCGGAGGGAGAGGAGGAGAGGAGTGAGAGGAGGAGAAATGTGAGAGGAGGGAGAGGAGGAGAGGAGAGGAGGAGAGGAGTGAGAGGAGGGAGAGGAGGAGAGGAGTGAGAGGAGGAGAAATGTGAGAGGAGGGAGAGGAGGAGAGGAGAGGAGGACAGGAGTGAGAGGAGGGAGAGGAGGAGAGGAGGGAGAGGAGTGAGAGGAGAGAGAGGCAGATATCAGCTGAAGCAGCCATCAAGACTGGTGTCACTTTTCTTCCAGATGTTCCATTCTCTCTCCCTTTTTCTCTCTCGTCCTCACAGCATCTTTATCATTTACCAGCGCGTAATCAAGCAACCGAGGGGTTGCCTAGCAACGAGGGGAGGATGGGAAACGAGACATAGTTATTCAACCCCTCTCTCCATCCAATGCCCCCTCTCTCTACTTCTCTCCGCCCATCCCTCCATCTAACAGGGTGTGAAAAAGTAGAGGCCACTGAGTGTTGGACATGGTTAAGACAGGCTCTGTCACATCAGCCAATAAGAAGTAAGGATGACAGTGGTAGAATATCTCCCTTCGACATCCCCCCTACTGCACCATCACATAACCACACTATTGTAGCACAGTGTGTGTGTGTGGCAGGGGGAGAGGTAGGGTTCCAGCATGTTCTCCTTAGAGAGAGAGAGAGGGGGAGGGAGGGAGAGAGAGAGAGAGAGAGAGATAGAGGGGGAGAGAGAGAGAGAGAGAGAGAGAGAGAGAGAGAGAGAGAGAGAGAGAGAGAGAGAGAGAAAGTAAGTGAGAGAGAGAGAGAGAGAGAGAAAGTAAGTGAGAGAGAGAGAGAGACAGAGAGAGAGAGAGAGAGAGAGAGAGAGAGAGAGAGAGAGAGAGAGAGAGAGAGAGAGCGACAGAGAGAGAGAGAGACAGAGAGAGAGAGAGACAGACACATAGAGAGAGAGAGAGAGACAGACACAGAGAGAGAGAGAGAGAGAGAGAGAGAGAGAGAGAGAGAGAGAGAGAGAGAGAGAGAGAGAGAGAGAGAGAGAGAGAAAGTAGAGAGAGAGAGAGAGAGAGGTAGGGGAGGGGAGGGAGGGAGGCAGGCAGCAGCTGTAGCCAGTAAAGGGTTAAACAAGGACCATTGTATTTTCATGCATCCTCTGCTTTTGACAGATGAAAAATGTCAACTGTCCTGTTTGTATTTGGGAGTTTTTGCAGTATTCATCTGGTTCATAGTGTCTTTTACTCCTGGCCCCTGACAGCTGCCGGCCCTGCACACAAACAGGGCCCCCACTCTCTCAGACTCATTGCAGGCTGGGCATCATGGCGATGGGAGAGATGACTGACTCACTCTATGACCTCCAGGGCCTGTGTGTGTGTGTGTGTGTGTGTGTGTGTGTGTGTGTGTGTGTGTGTGTGTGTGTGTGTGTGTGTGTGTGTGTTTGTGTGTGTGTTTGTGTGTGTGTGTGTGGGCTCATTGGTATTCCAGTTTTTTTTTGCCGCACACGCACGCCTGCTGTCTGTCTGAGGGGCTGCTGCTGGTGACACACACACACCTCACTTTGTCTCTCGCTGGTCTTCTGCCTCCTCCTCTCCCATCCAGCCCCTAGCTGTGCAGTGTGTGTTCTTCTGCCTCCTCCTCTCCCATCCAGCCCCTAGCTGTGCAGTGTGTGTTCTTCTGCCTCCTCCTCTCCCATCCAGCCCCTAGCTGTGCAGTGTGTGTTCTTCTGCCTCCTCCTCTCCCATCCAGCCCCTAGTCTTCTGCCTCCTCCTCTCCCATCCAGCCCCTAGCTGTGCAGTGTGTGTTCTTCTGCCTCCTCCTCTCCCATCCAGCCCCTAGTCTTCTGCCTCCTCCTCTCCCATCCAGCCCCTAGTCTTCTGCCTCCTCCTCTCCCATCCAGCCCCTAGCTGTGCAGTGTGTGTTCTTCTGCCTCCTCCTCTCCCATCCAGCCCCTAGCTGTGCAGTGTGTGGTCTTCTGCCTCCTCCTCTCCCATCCAGCCCCTAGTCTTCTGCCTCCTCCTCTCCCATCCAGCCCCTAGTCTTCTGCCTCCTCCTCTCCCATCCAGCCCCTAGTCTTCTGCCTCCTCCTCTCCCATCCAGCCCCTAGCTGTGCAGTGTGTGTTCTTCTGCCTCCTCCTCTCCCATCCAGCCCCTAGTCTTCTGCCTCCTCCTCTCCCATCCAGCCCCTAGTCTTCTGCCTCCTCCTCTCCCATCCAGCCCCTAGTCTTCTGCCTCCTCCTCTCCCATCCAGCCCCTAGTCTTCTGCCTCCTCCTCTCCCATCCAGCCCCTAGCTGTGCAGTGTGTGTTCTTCTCTACAGTTCAGTCTGTGTGTCAGCATGAGGTCCTGGCCATGTTAAGGAGGATGGATGTTAGGTCTAGGTTCTTCTCACTCTTAATGAATATTGATCTCTGTGCATGACTGACTCTCTCTATCTCTCTCCCCTCCCCTCTCTCCCTCCCCCTCTCTCTTCTCTCTCCCTCTCTCTCCCTCTCTCTCTCTCTCTCTCTCTCTCTCTCTCTCTCTCTCTCTCTCTCTCTCTCTCTCTCTCTCTCTCTCTCAAACATCCATGGGCATAAAGCTATATAGGGGTATAAGCTACATAGGGGTATAAAGCTACATTGGGGTATAAAGCTACATCGGGGTATAAAGCTACATAGGGGTATAAAGCTATATAGGGGTATAAAGCTACATAGGGGTATAAAGCTATATAGGGGTATAAAGCTACATAGGGGTATAAAGCTACATAGGGGTATAAAGCTACATAGGGGTATAAAGCTACATAGGGGTATAAGCTACATAGTATAAAGCTACATAGTGGTATAAAGCTATATAGGGATATAAAGCTACATAGGGTTATAAAGCTACATAGGGGTATAAAGCTACAGTGCATTCAGAAAGTATTCAGACCCCCTGACTTTTTCCACATTTTGTTACAGTACAGCCTCATTCTAAAATGGATTTAAAAACAAATCCCTCATCAATCTACACACAATACCCCAAAATGACAAAGCCAAAACAGGATTTTAGAAATAAAAAACAGAAATATCACATTTACATAAGTATTCAGACCCTTTTCTATGAGACTCAAAATTGAGCTCAGGTGCATCCTGTTTCCATTGATCATCCTTCAGATGTTTCTACAACTTGATTGGAGTCATCCTGTGGTAAATTCAATTGATTGGACATGATTTGGAAAGGCACACACCTGTCTATATAAAGGTCCCACAGTTGACAGTGCATTTCAGAGCAACAACCAAGCCATGAGGTCGAAGGAATTGTCCGTAGTGCTCCGAGACAGGATTGTGTTGAGGCACAGATCTGGGGAAGGGTACCAAACCATTTCTGCAGCATTGAAGGTCCCCAAGAACACAGTGGCCTACATCATTCCTAAATGGAAGAAGCTTGGAACCACCAAGACTCTTCCTAGAGCTGGCCGTCCGGCCAAATTGAGCAATCGGGGAAGAAGGGCCTTGGTCAGAGGTGACCAAGAACCTGATGGTCACTCTGACAGAGCTCCAGAGTTCCTCTGTGGAGATGGGAGAACCTTCCAGAAGGACAACCATCTCTGCAGCACTCTACCAATCAGGCCTCTTTATGGTTGAATGGACAGATGGAAGGCACTCCTCAGCAAAAGGCACATGACAGCCCGCTTGGAGTTTGCCAAAAGGCACCTAAAGGACTCTCAGACCATGAGAAACAAGATTATCTGGTCTGATGAAACCAAGATTGAACTCTTTGGCCTGAATGCCAAGTGTCACGTCTGGAGGAAAGCTGGCACCATCCCTACGGTGAAGCATGGTGGTGGCAGCATCATGCTGTGGGGATGTTTTTCAGCGGCAGGGACTGGGAGACTAGTCAGGATCGAGGGAAAGATGAATGGAGCAAAGTACAGAGAGATCCTTGATGAAAACTGGCTCCAGAGCGCTCAGGACCTCAGACTGTGGGCGAAGGTTCACCTTCCAACAGGACAACGACCCTAAGCACACAGCCAAGACAATGCAGGAGTGGCTTTGGGACAAGTCTCTGAATGTCCTTGAGTGGCCCAACCAGAGCCCGGACTTGAACCCGATCGAACATCTCTGGAGAGACCTGAAAATAGCTGTGCAGCGATGCTCCCCATCCAACCTAACAGAGCTTGAGAGGATCTGCAGAGAAGAATGGGAGAAACTCCGGAAATACAGGTGTGCTAAGATTGTAGCGTGATACCCAAGAAGACTCGAGGCTGTAATTGCTGCCAAAGGTGCTTCAACAAAGTACTGAGTAAAGGGTCTGAAATACTTATGTAAATGTGATATTTCTGTTCTTTATTTATAATAAATTAGCATACATTTCTAAAAACCTGTTTTTGCTTTGTCATTATGGAGTATTGTGTGTGGATTGATGAGTAAAAAAAATAATTTAATCAATTTTAGAATAAGGCTGTAACGTAACAAAATGTGGAAAAAGTCAAGGGGTCTGAATACTTTCCGAATGCATTGTATTTAGGGGTATAAAGCTATTTAGGAGTATAAAGCTATTTAGCAGTATAAAGCTATTTAGGAGTATAAAGCTATTTAGGAGTATAAAGCTATTTAGCAGTATAAAGCTATTTAGGGGTATAAAGCTATTTAGGAGTATAAAGCTATTTAGGAGTATAAAGCTATTTAGGAGTATAAAGCTATTTAAGGGTATAAAGTTACAGTGCCCTCTGTAATTATTGGGAGAGTGAAGCATTTTTTCTTCTTTTGGCTTTATACTTCAAAAGCTTGGTTTTGAAATCAAACAATGACGGTCAGCTTTAATTTGAGGGTATTTTCATCCATATCGGGGGGACCGTTTAGAAATTAAGCGCTGTAATTTCTAAACGGTTCACCCGATATGGATGAAAATACCCTCAAATTAAAGCGGACAGTCTGCACTTTGACCTCATAGTCATAAAATACATACATTTGAAGTATAGAGCCAAAAGAGAACAAAAACGCTTCACTGTCCCAATAATTATGGAGGGGTATAAAAGCTACATAAGGGTTAGGACATTACAGCACTATTACTAATACTTCACACACACACACACACACACACACACACACACACACACACACACACACAGGTGGGTCTGGGCGCCATATCGATCTACACATGCCTATGTTGCCGTGCCCTCCCGGTCGCCAAGGGAGACCACCCCAGCAACCAGACATCATCCCGTTACCATGACGCCGGGGGTGGGCCGGGTCAGGTGATGTAATGCGGTTGGACGGAAGTAAACACCTCCATCAAACAGAATAGGAGATGCAGCCAGGTATTGATGGGTTTGTCTCTCTCACCCATCTAGCACCCCAGGATTAACACTGAAATAATAATGTTCTCTCAAACATAGCCCTGAAACACAAACACACACACCTGTCTGACCCTCACAGACATCCATACATCCAACATCCAATGCACACACCTGTAAGACCTTCATATATACACTAAAGAGTGTTTTCAGATCAATGGGAGCAGGGTGGGTCTGTGTGACGCAGGTTTAGAAAGGACAGATAATATCACACAAACACACCACAGCTATATACTGGTACTCTCTTTCCCTCTACCTCTCTCCCTCCCCATCCTCTCTCCCTCTCTCTCCCCCCATCCTCTCTCCCTCTCTCCGCCATCCTCTCTCTCTCTCCCCATCTCTCTCTCTCTCATCCTCTCTCTCTCTCTCCCCATTTCTCGCTCTCTCCTCCTCCTCTCTCTCTCTCTCTCCCCATCCTCTCTCTCTCTCTCCATATCTCTCTCTCCTCCTCCTCTCTCTTTCTCTCTCCCCATTTCTCTCTCTCTCCTCCTCCTCTCCCCATCCCCCTCCCACTCCTCTCTCCCCCTCCCTCTCCTCTCTCCCCCCCCTTCCACTGCTCTCTCTCCCCCCTCCCCCTCCTCTCTCTCCCCCTCTCTCTCTTCTCTCTCCCCCCTCCCGCTCCTCTCTCTCCCCTCCCTCTCTTCTCTCTCCCCACCCCCCTCCATCCTCTCTCTCTCTCCCCTCCCTCTCTTATCTTTCCCCCTCCTCTCTCTCCCCACCCCCCTCTCCCTCTCCTCTCTCCCTCTCCTCTCTCTCCTCTCTCCCCACCCCCTCCATCCCTTCTCTCTCCCCCCTCCCTCTCCTCTCTCTCTCTCCCCTCCCTCTCCTCTCTCCCCCCTCCCTCTCCTCTCTCTCTCCCCTCCCTCTCCTCTCTCCTCAGCCCCCTCCCTCTCTTCTCTCTCTCCCCCCTCCCTCTCCTCTCTCTCTCCCCTCCCTCTCCTCTCTCCCCCCTCCCTCTCTTCTCTCTCCCCCCTCCCTCTCTTCTCTCTCCCCACCCCCCTTCTCTCTCTCCCCCCTCTCTTCTCTCTCCCTCTCCCCCTTTCTTCTCTCTCCCCACCCCCTCTCCCTCTCTTCTCTCCCCCCTCTCCCTCTCTTCTCTCTCCCCCTCTCCTCTCTCTCCCCCCTCTCTTCTCTCTCCCCACCCCCCCCTCTTCTCTCTCCCCTCCTCTCGTCTCTCTCCCCACCCCCCTCCCTCTCTTCTCTCTCTCCCCCCTCTCTCCCCTCTCTCACCCCTCCCTCTCCCCCCCCCTCTCTTCTCTCTCTCCCCCTCCCACTCCTCTCTCTCCCCCTCCCTCTCATCTCTCTCCCCACCCCCCTCTCTTCTCTCTCCCCACCCCCCCTCCATCCCTTCTCTCTCTCCCCCTCAGCTCTCTCCTCACCCCCCTCCCTGTCTCCCTTTCTTCTCTATCCCCACCCCCTCTCCCTCTCTTCTCTCCCCCCGCTCCCTCTCTTCTCTCTCTCCCCACCCCCCTCCCTCTCTTCTCTCTCTCCCCCCTCCCTCTCTTCTCTCTCCCCACTCTCTCCCCCTACCTCTCTTCTCTCTCTCCCTCCCCACCCCCCTCCCTCTCTTCTCTCTCTCCCCCCTCTCCTCTCTCTCCCCCCTCTCTTCTCACTCCCCTCCCTCTCTTCTCTCTCTCCCCACTCTCCTCTCTCCCCCCCTCCCTCTCCTCGCTCTCCTCCCTCCCTCTCTTCTCTCTCCCCACCCCCCCTCTTCTCTTCCCCCCTCTCCTCTCTCTCCCACTCCCTCTCTTCTCTCTCCCCCCCTCTCCCTCTCTTCTCTCTCCCCCCCCCTCCCTCTCTTCTCTACCCCCCCCCCCCCCCCCCCCTCTCCCTCTCACTCTCTCTCCCCACCCCCTTCTTAACTGGAAGAGGTTTGTTTACAGAGTAATCTAACTGGTCAGTATCACATCCACCCAGTTGATCTGAACCACATGGACATGTCACTGGGAGTTCTCTACTAGCTTCAAACACACTACAGCTCTTCTATCCACCTTTACCTCACAAATCTGTGTTTGTGTGTGTGTGTGTGTGTGTGTGTACAGTATATGTGTTATGTGTATCATATACGTTACCTCGTAGAGCAGGCAGCCTAGCGACCAGATGTCAGATTTGAAGTTGTATCCGTTTTCATGTATTCTCTCTGGAGACATGTAGTAGGGGGTGCCCACTGGAACAGACAGGGAGAGAGAGAGACATTAGCCTGTTCCGCTGCTAACCTAGCCGTTCCAGCATACCACATATGTCCCAACACACACAACCTCAGAGAGAGACAGACAGACAGACAGACAGACAGACAGGTATCACAAACACACACACACAAACTACTTGTCCACTACATTACAACTCCAGTTCAGCTCTCATTTCCATACCTCATCGTGATTAGAAACAGGAGTCCAACAGATATTCTACAACCACTACACTCTGGCTGTGGTTGTGAAACTATAATCTCAATACCATGCTGTCTGGCCCACTCCAGACCCCACAGTCATACAGTACAGTACCATGCTGTCTGGCCCGCTCCAGACCCCACAGTCATACAGTACAGTACCATGCTGTCTGGCCCGCTCCAGACCCCACAGTCATACAGTACAGTACCATTCTGTCTGGCCCGCTCCAGACCCCACAGTCATACAGTACAGTACCATTCTGTCTGGCCCGCTCCAGACCCCACAGTCATACAGTACAGTACCATTCTGTCTGGCCCGCTCCAGACCCCACAGTCATACAGTACAGTACCATTCTGTCTGGCCCGCTCCAGACCCCACAGTCATACAGTACAGTACCATTCTGTCTGGCCCGCTCCAGACCCCACAGTCATACAGTACAGTACCATTCTGTCTGGCCCGCTCCAGACCCCACAGTCATACAGTACAGTACCATTCTGTCTGGCCCGCTCCAGACCCCACAGTCATACAGTACAGTACCATGCTGTCTGGCCCGCTCCAGACCCCACAGTCATACAGTACAGTACCATGCTGGCTGGCCCGCTCCAGACCCCACAGTCATACAGTACAGTACCATGCTGGCTGGCCCGCTCCAGACCCCACAGTCATACAGTACAGTACCATTCTGTCTGGCCCGCTCCAGACCCCACAGTCATACAGTACAGTACCATTCTGTCTGGCCCGCTCCAGACCCCACAGTCATACAGTACAGTACCATGCTGGCTGGCCCGCTCCAGACCCCACAGTCATACAGTACAGTACCATTCTGTCTGGCCCGCTCCAGACCCCACAGTCATACAGTACAGTACCATGCTGTCTGGCCCGCTCCAGACCCCACAGTCATACAGTACAGTACCATGCTGTCTGGCCCGCTCCAGACCCCACAGTTCAATCACACAGCTCCAGTCATGTACAGGGACGAGCTATAGTTACACTGTCCCACCACAGAGGGCACTAGTGAGCCTGATCGGGGAAGATAGCTGACAGATAAAGGGTGAGAGACCAGAGACAGATCCAGACAAAAACTGGGGGTTGATCTAGCACACGTCCACTTCAAACAGAGGCACCCAGAACATTAACATGTTGAGGGGAAGTATTCCAATGTATAATCTAATATAGGTTGTGACCTACTTGTTGTGTGTATGTACTGACATGTATAATAATAATTCATATTATTATGTGTAACTGATAGATGCAAACACACACACACACATTTTTTAAAAGTCATTTTAGCAAACACTCTTATCCAGAGTGACTTACAGTTAGTGAGTGCATACATTTTCATACACACTACATGTTCATGTTTTTAAATGGAGTAAAAGTCTTGTCTGTAATGTCTTGTGCGTTATATGTCGGACCCCAGTCAGACTAGGTGTTGCCATTGGCGTCGGCTAATGGGGATCCTAATAAATCAAATCAAAACAAATGCCATAATGGAAGCATATTCTGAGACCTGTAAATATTGTACATATTTAATTAATTTTTTTAAATAATGTTTTTGGTGTGTTTGATAACTCATTGAATTTTGATCGAATTCGAATAGTTGCCTTGACCAATGGAATGGCAGAAATGATGCCAGATCGATGTGTTTGGTTTGCTAAGCTAGTTAGCTATAGCTAACTGTCTACCGTTTGCATTCAAAAGATGCATTCAACAAGGCTTTTAGTTTAACCCGCCCAAAGTGAGAAGTCTGCAGTGTGGAAATGGCACCCTCGTAGTGAGGGGGACTTTATACACTGGACTGATGATGTGTGGTGAGCTTTTAGCGCCCGTATTGGCAGCAGAAGAAGCATCGCCCCCAGTGGGTCCTACACATCACTAGTGGAGGAGTAGTCCGATGGCTAGAGATGGCTAGAGACTGAGAACAACCATCCCACTCGGCTACCCGATGAATAGAGACCTTCACCAAGAGCAGAGCAGGCACCATCCTCATATTTTTGTCTTCTTCTTCAACTTTTATATCCTTTTATTTTATTTTTTATAAACTGCAATTCAGCTTTTAGCTGTGAATGTGTACAAGACAGTCTAACTAATAATAAAAACATGATATTCATTAGTTTGAATAAACCTATTACGTGGAAAGCTATAAGAGTTTATGTGTATCTGTGCAGAAATTAAAGTGCATTATTGGGGTGTGTTTTTTAATTGGGGTGTGAAAACATTTCTTTATCTCTAAATGTCAGGTCTGTATAATGACGTGTGACCTCCAATTCTAAAAATAATCCTTCACTTCCACCATCAACTAGAGAGAGAGGGAGAGGGGGAGAGAGGGAGCGAGCGCGAGAGAGAGAGAGAGCGAGAGAGAGTGAGAGAGAATGAGATGGAGAAAGCACAAGTGAGCTGAGAAAGAGAGGGGGTGATAGGGAGAGAGAGGAGAGGTCAGAGAGAGAAAGAGAGAGAGGGAGCTGGCTTGCAAGAGCCCAGTTTTAATTGGTCATCAGGTTGGCGGTGTGTGTGTGTGTGTTGCTATGGAGGTCTCCTGGTGCAGTTTGAACGGCGTTCCCTTAACATCCATTACCAGCTGATTAAAGAGCATCAGCCTCTCTTATGCTAATAGTTGTATAGAGGAGCAGAGCAACAGTGCCTGCCTGCCTCAGTCAGCATTCATTCATTCCCAATTAAAACACACTCATTTATTCAGGCAGATAAACTAGAAGTCTAGGATTGATTTCCATTATTAGAGATCGTTAAGACAACTGAGCTGCATTCTGGGGAAGAGAAGATTATATTGTCATGGTAGAAATGTATGGATAGAATCTTCCGGTTCCTCGACTGGGCTGTGAGCCTGGACCATCATCTAGCCAGCACCTCCCTCTTCTACTGGTATCTAGCCAGCACCTCCCTCTTCTACTGGTCTCTAGCCAGCACCTCCCTCTTCTACTGGGCTCCAGCCAGCACCTCCCTCTTCTACTGGGCTCCAGCAAGCACCTCCCTCTTCTACTGGTATCTAGCCAGCACCTCCCTCTTCTACTGGTCTCTAGCCAGCACCTCCCTCTTCTACTGGTCTCCAGCAAGCACCTCCCTCTTCTACTGGTATCTAGCCAGCACCTCCCTCTTCTACTGGTCTCTAGCCAGCACCTCCCTCTTCTACTGGTTTCTAGCCAGCACCTCCCTCTTCTACTGGTCTCCAGCAAGCCCCTCCCTCTTCTACTGGTATCTAGCCAGCACCTCCCTCTTCTACTGGTCTCCAGCAAGCCCCTCCCTCTTCTACTGGTCTCTAGCCAGCCCCTCCCTCTTCTACTGGTCTCTAGCCAGCACCTCCCTCTTCTACTGGTCTCCAGCCAGCACCTCCCTCTTCTACTGGTATCTAGCCAGCACCTCCCTCTTCTACTGGTCTCTAGCCAGCACCTCCCTCTTCTACTGGTCTCTAGCCAGCACCTCCCTCTTCTACTGGTTTCTAGCCAGCACCTCCCTCTTCTACTGGTCTCCAGCAAGCCCCTCCCTCTTCTACTGGTATCTAGCCAGCACCTCCCTCTTCTACTGGTCTCTAGCCAGCACCTCCCTCTTCTACTGGTCTCTAGCCAGCACCTCCCTCTTCTACTGGTCTCTAGCCAGCACCTCCCTCTTCTACTGGTCTCTAGCCAGCACCTCCCTCTTCTACTGGTCTCTAGCCAGCACCTCCCTCTTCTACTGGTTTCTAGCCAGCACCTCCCTCTTCTACTGGTCTCCAGCAAGCCCCTCCCTCTTCTACTGGTCTCTAGCCAGCACCTCCCTCTTCTACTGGTCTCCAGCCAGCACCTCCCTCTTCTACTGGTATCTAGCCAGCACCTCCCTCTTCTACTGGTCTCTAGCCAGCACCTCCCTCTTCTACTGGTCTCTAGCCAGCACCTCCATCCAGCCAGCACCTCCCTCTTCTACTGGGCTCCAGCAAGCCCCTCCCTCTTCTACTGGTATCTAGCCAGCACCTCCCTCTTCTACTGGTCTCTAGCCAGCACCTCCCTCTTCTACTGGTCTCTAGCCAGCACCTCCCTCTTCTACTGGTATCTAGCCAGCACCTCCCTCCTCTACTGGTATCTAGCCAGCACCTCCCTCTTCTACTGGTCTCTAGCCAGCACCTCCCTCCTCTACTGGTATCTAGCCAGCACCTCCCTCTTCTACTGGTCTCTAGCCAGCACCTCCCTCTTCTACTGGTATCTAGCCAGCACCTCCCTCTTCTACTGGTCTCTAGCCAGCACCTCCCTCTTCTACTGGTCTCTAGCCAGCACCTCCCTCTTCTACTGGGCTCCAGCAAGCCCCTCCCTCTTCTACTGGTATCTAGCCAGCACCTCCCTCTTCTACTGGTCTCCAGCAAGCCCCTCCCTCTTCTACTGGTCTCTAGCAAGCACCTCCCTCTTCTACTGGTCTCTAGCCAGCACCTCCCTCTTCTACTGGTCTCTAGCCAGCACCTCCCTCTTCTACTGGTCTCTAGCAAGCACCTCCCTCTTCTACTGGTCTCTAGCCAGCACCTCCATCCAGCCAGCACCTCCCTCTTCTACTGGTCTCTAGCCAGCACCTCCATCCAGCCAGCACCTCCCTCTTCTACTGGGCTCCAGCAAGCCCCTCCCTCTTCTACTGGTCTCTAGCCAGCACCTCCATCCAGCCAGCACCTCCCTCTTCTACTGGGCTCCAGCAAGCCCCTCCCTCTTCTACTGGTCTCTAGCCAGCCCCTCCCTCTTCTACTGGTCTCTAGCCAGCACCTCCATCCAGCCAGCACCTCCCTCTTCTACTGGTATCTAGCCAGCACCTCCATCCAGCCAGCACCTCCCTCTTCTACTGGTATCTAGCCAGCACCTCCCTCTTCTACTGGTCTCTAGCCAGCACCTCCATCCAGCCAGCACCTCCCTCTTCTACTGGTATCTAGCCTGCACCTCCCTCTTCTACTGGGCTGGTTGGACTCATTAAAGCCCCAAACTGTCAGACAGACGCACACGCACACGCACACACACACACACAGACAGATTCAGAGAGAGCGATTCAAACACAAACACACAGGCACACACACTTCACTGCCCCCCATGCAGAGAGAGACATGAGGATAGAAGGAGAGAAAGGGGGAGGGAGGGAGGGAAGGAGAGGAGAGAGGGAATGAGAGATGAGGGCTATGGGGAGAGAAAGGGGGAAAGGGAAGAGGGGGTAGGAGGAAGAAAGAGGGAGGGAAAGGACGTCGGTATAGAGGAGAGATAAAGACAGAGGAAAGGAGGGAGGGTGAGCGAGGCAAAGAGGGAGGGAGAGAGAAGAGATGAGGAGGAGGAAAGAATGGAGGGAGAGAGAAAGAGCAAAGGAGAGAAAGTTTGAGAAAGACAGTTGGATAGACAGTGAGGCAGCTAGAGAGAGTGGTACGGAGAGAAATATGCAGCAGGAGAGAGGGAGAGAGAGGGGTATGGAGAGAAAGATGCAGCAGGAGAGAGGGAGAGAGAGGGGTATGGAGAGAAAGATGCAGCAGGAGAGAGGGAGAGAGAGGGGTACAGAGAGAAAGACAGCAGGAGAGAGAGAGAGAGAGAGAGAGAGAGAGAGAGAGAGAGAGAGGGGTACAGAGAGAAAGATGAGGGTCAAAGAGGAGAAGAGAGGCTTTTGGGAATGGATGGATCCTGGTCTCCATGCCCGTGGGGGAGATTAACCCTTTGCGGAGAAACTTGCCTCACCTTTTCTCTCCAGTACTTCTCCTCTCTCCTCTATTCTCCTCCTCCTCTCTCCTCTATTCTCCTCCTTCTCTCTCCTCTATTCTCCTCCTTCTCTCTCCTCTATTCTCCTCCTCCTCTCTGCTCTATTCTCCTCTATTCTCCTCCTCCTCTCTCCTCTATTCTCCTCTATTCTCCTCTATTCTCCTCTATTCTCCTCCTCCTCCTCTCTCCTCTATTCTCCTCTATTCTCCTCCTCCTCTCTCCTCTATTCTCCTCCTCCTCTCTCCTCTATTCTCCTCCTCTCTCCTCTATTCTCCTCCTCCTCTCTCCTCTATTCTCCTCTCTCCTCTATTCTCCTCCTCTCTCCTCTATTCTCCTCTCTCCTCTATTCTCCTCTCTCCTCTATTCTCCTCCTCCTCTCTCCTCTATTCTCCTCCTCTATTCTCCTCCTCTCTCCTCTATTCTCCTCCTCCTCTCTCCTCTATTCTCCTCCTCCTCTCTCCTCTATTCTCCTCTATTCTCCTCCTCCTCTCTCCTCCTCCTCCTCTCTCCTCTATTCTCCTCTCTCCTCTATTCTCCTCCTCCTCTATTCTCCTCTATTCTCCTCCTCCTCTATTCTCCTCTTCCTCTCTCCTCTATTCTCCTCCTCCTCTATTCTCCTCTTCCTCTCTCCTCTATTCTACTCTCTCCTCTATTCTCCTCCTCCTCTCCTTCCCTCCCCTCTCTGCTTCTCTCCCCTCCATTCTGTCTCATTCACTATCTCTCCTCTCTCATTAACTATATCTCTCTCCTCCTCTCCTCTCCCACCCTGACCAAGGGCCGAAGGAGCAGCCTACTCACAGAAGACCTAAAGGGGGCACTGTGGTCCCAACTTTAAGGCTGGTGCCCATATCTAGTCATCATACTGTGTACTCGGTTTCTACATAGCCTAATATTGGCTTTCTGTTTTCCAAATGTAACATTAACACTCTGTCAGTGTGAGGCGCTCTCTCCATCCTATTGTTTACAATTATGTAAAAAAAAAAAAATCATTACTGTTTATTTGAAAACATGAGAATATGTAAATTGAGCATTTTTGACACAATCCTCACCACAACACAACCACAAACACACACCATGTGCCAGTGTCGGCCGGCCAGCGTTTTACAGCAGTCAGAGCCGTGTGTCGGGCAGCGGGACGGCGAGGCGTGTTCCAGACGTGTTCCGCCCAGACAACAGGTCATGGGTCAAGGCAACAGGAAGAGACTAACTGGCCAATGAAGAGGCAACAGCCCCAGAGTTGCCTTTAGAAGGCCTCAAACCCCAGCTTTACAACACACATGGTTCTGGGCTGTACCAGCTAATCAAACACATCCCCTCCCTTTGCGTGTGTCTGTGTGTGTATTATTACCCAGAGAATGGGCAGCGGTGGTTTTGGAGCTGAAGAATCTTCCCAGTCCCAGATCTCCCAGCTTGACCACTCCTGTGGCAGTTATGAACACATTAGCTGGCTTGATATCTGTAGAGAGGACAGGGCACGTAGTTCAAGTTCAAGAGCTTGTGTGTGTGTGTGTGTGTGTGTGTGTGTGTGTGTGTGTGTGTGTGTGTACGCATGTATAGTACCTCTGTGCATGACCCGTCGGGAGTGCATGTGTTCCAGTGCACTGCACAGCTGGACAAAGTACTTCCACACTGTCCTCTCTGGAATCAACCTCCGCTGCTTCTTAAAGTGCTGCACAGACACACAACACAAAAATGTTGGACAACACACACACACACACACACACACACAGGGATGGGTATTTACAATGATTTCACTATTCGAAAAAATATGGTTTTTTTCCGGATATCAGGATAGTCTAAATACATGTGTTTTAAAGAGAAAAAAAAATATATATATATATATCAACTTCAATGGGGACTTGCTCGTGCGACTCAGGAGAGGCGGTGCACTCTGCTTGTTGTTTCAGTACAGACGGTAGGGGAGACGGTAGGGGAGACGGTAGGGGAGACGGTATGGGAGACGGTAGGGGAGACGGTAGGGGAGACGGTAGGGGAGACGGTAGGGGAGACGGTATGGGAGACGGTAGGGGAGACGGTAGGGGAGACGGTAGGGGAGACAGTATGGGAGACGGTATGGGAGACGGTAGGGGAGACGGTAGGGGAGACGGTAGGGGAGACGGTAGGGGAGACGGTATGGGAGACGGTATGGGAGACGGTAGGGGAGACGGTATGGGAGACGGTAGGGGAGACGGTAGGGGAGACGGTATGGGAGACGGTAGGGGAGACGGTAGGGGAGACGGTATGGGAGACGGTAGGGGAGACGGTATGGGAGACGGTATGGGAGACGGTAGGGGAGACGGTAGGGGAGACGGTATGGGAGACGGTATGGGAGACGGTAGGGGAGACGGTAGGGGAGACGGTATGGGAGACGGTAGGGGAGACGGTATGGGAGACGGTAGGGGAGACGGTAGGGGAGACGGTAGGGGAGACGGTAGGGGAGACGGTAGGGGAGACGGTATGGGAGACGGTAGGGGAGACGGTATGGGAGACGGTAGGGGAGACGGTAGGGGAGACGGTATGGGAGACAGTAGGGGAGACGGTATGGGAGACGGTAGGGGAGACGGTAGGGGAGACGGTATGGGAGACGGTAGGGGAGACGGTATGGGAGACGGTAGGGGAGACGGTAGGGGAGACGGTAGGGGAGACGGTAGGGGAGACGGTAGGGGAGACGGTAGGGGAGACGGTAGGGGAGACGGTATGGGAGGGGCGTGAGAGGAGCCAGTGTGTCTGACACAGAGGGAAAGAGAGAGAGAAAGTAGCCAAACCGACTCACACAACTTAGACAAACTGATAGGTTATCTATCACCTCATCTGGTAGTGTCTGCCATGACTGCATCACATCTATATAAGAAGCTAGTTAGCTACACTAGCCAGCTAAGTTAGTTAGCCAGCTAGCTTGCAAGGCTAACTGAGATAATTGTTCTGCTCCCCGTGACCTTGTCTACAACAACTCCATTCATATTAAAACAACAGCCTACCTGATGGTTGATCATTGTAGCCTATTCCTTCTCATTTAGCCAACTTAATTCTGTAATTGTAATTCCATTTTTCATTGATTAGAAACATCCCACTTCACTTGTTACACATGGAGCCTCTGACGGTAGTGCTGCTCTGATCAACTGACAATAACAAGCCACACACGTGAAAAGTGTGTAGGCTACCAGTCTTTTTTACGAGGTGCACTAATAAAAACGGTCATAAAAGTGGTTTTATTAAAATGTCATGGTCTAACCTTGTCACACAGATAATTAAATTACATTTTAGACAGAGCTTTTTCATTAAACTTTATTTTTTGCTCAAAAATCAATACTCTAGCAAGTAATCCCGTGTAGCTCAGTTGGTAGAGCATGGCGTTTGCAACGCCAGGGTTGTGGGTTCGTTTCCCACGGGGGGCCAGTATGAAAAATGTATGCACTCACTAACTATAAGTCGCTCTGGATAAGAGCGTCTGATAAATGACTAAAATGTAAAAGTAATCAAATACTAACATCCTTTCGGATATTCGAATAACTGTGCCCATCCCTAACATACACACTCAACATACACTGAGCGTACAAAACATTAAGAACACCTGCTCTTTCCATGACATAGACTGACCAGGTGAATCCCGGTGAAAGCTATGATCCCTTATTGATGTCACTTGTTAAAACCACTTAAATCAGTGTAAATAAAGGGGAGGAAACAGGTTCAAGAAGGACTTTTAAGCCTTGAGACATGGATTGTGTATGTGTGCCATTCAGAGGGTGAATGGGCAAGACAAAAAATGTAAGTGCCTTTGAACGCGGTATAGTAGTAGATGCCAGGCGCACCGGTTTGTGTCAAGAACTGCAACGCTGCTGGGTTTTTCACGCTCAACAGTTTCCCGTG
>NW_028164164.1:20000-27500 GCF_964263955.1 Coregonus lavaretus
TCGTTTTCAATGGTCCTAGTAGTTTTAAACGGTCCTAGTAGTTTTAAACGGTCCTAGTAGTTTTAAACGGTCCTAGTAGTTTTTAACGGTCCTAGTAGTTTTAAACGGTCCTAGTAGTTTTAAACGGTCCTAGTAGTTTTAAACGGTCCTAGTAGTTTTTAATGGTCCTAGTAGTTTTAAACGGTCCTAGTCGTTTTAACGGTCCTAGTAGTTTTTAATGGTCCTAGTAGTTTTAAACGGTCCTAGTTGTTTGTAGGAGACGACTTGAGGAGACAATAATAATAATAATAAAACATAAAAAAATTATAACACATTTTAGTTGTAACAAGCTTTTCAAAAACCCAAAGTGCTAATGATGATACGATGAGATGCGATGGTTAGTGATGTGAACCTGTGATGGGACAAAGTTGATGAGTTGAAGTTAAACTTTATGTGAATTATAAGCTGGGGTGGCACAATAGCCAATCGGGAAAAACCGTCTAGCTAGCCTTGTCGCTGTGCTGGTTGGGATACTGATTGGTAAACACTAACAAACGGGAGTGCAGAGAGCGAGTGAGGGAACGGGAACCACAGCGAGAAACAGAGAGCGCAAATGGGAACGACAGTTGAGAAAAGAGAGAGAGGGAACAGGAACGATAGCAAGAATGTGTGTGTGTGTGTGTGTGTGTGTGTGTGTGTGTGTGTGTGTGTGTGTGTGTGTGTGTGTGTGTGTGTGTAAGGCTGTGATGGTCAAGGAATTCTGGATGACCGTAGTTGGCCAAATGCCCGCGGTCACCGCAGTAACCGTTAGAATTTATCTCCTCTCATCCGCCTGTATGTGCCGCCATAGAAATAGAATGAATGGAACGGACATCCCCATTCAAGTCAATGATGGCATAATGGGTGGACTGGCGGCCATTGCGAGGAGCAAAGCAGGAAGTAAAAGCAGGAAGTGTGCCCATCAATATGTGCTGTTATCCAAATATGTATGTATTCTTAATTCCATTCCTTTACTTTAGATTAGTGTGTATTGTGTGTATTGTTGTGAATTTGTTAGATATTACTTGTTAGATATTACTGCACTGTTGGAGCTAGAAACACAAGCATTTCGCTACACCCGCAATAACATCTGCTAAACACGTGTATGTGACCAATAAAATGTGATTTGCTGATTCAACTCAATTGACATTACCAAAAATACCTTCCATTGCATGAGCCACATCAGTTAACATCATTTGAATTAACTTTATACATTTCAGAAAGTTTTCGCAGAAACTTATTTTTTTACGGCAGAACCGCTAAAGTTGTCATTTTGACTGCTCATTTGTTTTATTTTCTCTGCAATTTTTTAAGTCATGCCCCCCTCCGTCCACTACTTTTTCTAAATAAGTCTATATAACACACTGTCTGTGTTTAGAATCTTAATATTACAAACAGCACTGGAGTTATAACCAGTTTTAGGAGGGCATGTCATGTTTTTTTAATGGTTTTCCCTCGTTGCCCCTCCTTCTCCCAACAGTAGGGCCTGCTCTGCTCCTTCTCCCAACAGTAGGGCCTGCTCCACTCCTTCTCCCAACAGTAGGGCCTGCTCCGCTCCTTCTCCCAACAGTAGGGCCTGCTCCCCTCCTTCTCCCAACAGTAGGGCCTGCTCCCCTCCTTCTCCCAACAGTAGGGCCTGCTCCGCTCCTTCTCCCAACAGTAGGGCCTGCTCCGCTCCTTCTCCCAACAGTATGGCCTGCTCCACTCCTTCTCCCAACAGTAGGGCCTGCTCCGCTCCTTCTCCCAACAGTATGGCCTGCTCCACTCCTTCTCCCAACAGTAGGGCCTGATCCACTCCTTCTCCCAACAGTATGGCCTGCTCCACTCCTTCTCCCAACAGTAGGGCCTGCTCCGCTCCTTCTCCCAACAGTAGGGCCTGCTCCGCTCCTTCTCCCAACAGTAGGGCCTGATCCACTCCTTCTCCCAACAGTAGGGCCTGCTCCGCTCCTTCTCCCAACAGTAGGGCCTGCTCCGCTCCTTCTCCCAACAGTAGGGCCTGATCCACTCCTTCTCCCAACAGTAGGGCCTGCTCCACTCCTTCTCCCAACAGTAGGTCCTGCTCCGCTCCTTCTCCCAACAGTAGGGCCTGCTCCCCTCCTTCTCCCAACAGTAGGGCCTGCTCCACTCCTTCTCCCAACAGTAGGTCCTGCTCCGCTCCTTCTCCCAACAGTAGGGCCTGCTCCACTCCTTCTCCCAACAGTAGGTCCTGCTCCGCTCCTTCTCCCAACAGTAGGGCCTGCTCCCCTCCTTCTCCCAACAGTAGGGCCTTCTCTGCTCCTTCTCCCAACAGTAGGGCCTGCTCCGCTCCTTCTCCCAACAGTAGGGCCTGCTCTGCTCCTTCTCCCAACAGTAGGGCCTGCTCCACTCCTTCTCCCAACAGTAGGGCCTGCTCCCCTCCTTCTCCCAACAGTAGGGCCTGCTCCGCTCCTTCTTCCAACAGTTGAAAGTTCAGTGCCCCGCTGATAATCACCCTGATAATACCCTCGAAACTGAACCTAATCTATACTGAAACTAATTTCACACATATAACACCAGATGAAATAAATTAAGTATGATTCAGATTACAACCTCTCACTTTCAGTTATTTGAAAAGGAAATAATCTCCCAAATTTCACTATTTCTAAAACAAGCCATAGAAAGTTGGTTGCAATTTCAATTTAATCCTCCAGAAACGACAGAACAAATAATGCAACAAATATTGTGGTTAAACTCAAATATACTAATTGATAAAAAACTTTTATTTTTTGACAACATTTTTAGAAAAGGTATAATCTTCGTAAATGATATCACCGGTAGGACTGGTGGAGTTATGTCGCACATGCAGCTAACAAAAACATATGGAAATGTTTGCTCTACCCAAAATTACAACCAAATAATTGCAGCATTACCGCAAAAATGGAAGCGGAACGTGGAAGGGGGAAAAAGTAAGGAACTTGTCTGTCGGCCTTGCATTAAAGAACATAATTGGTTAAAGAAAATTGTGATAAATAAAAAAGTATACCAGTTTCATTTAAGGACCAAAGGATTGACAGCCGTCCCATATAGATTGCAAAATAGTTGGGAAGAGATTTTTGACGTGCCGATCCCATGGCATAGTGTTTATGAACTGATACGCAAAACGAAGCCAGATTCAAAACTTAGAATTGTTCAATTTAAATTATTATATAAAATTCTTGCTACCAATAGAATGTTATTTATATGGGGGATACAATCTTCCCAGCGCTGCAGATTTTGCTGCAAAGAGACAGAATCATTAGATCATTTGTTTTGGTTCTGTCCATTTGTAGCTTGTTTTTGGACAGGTCCAGGACAGGTCCAAGAATGGCTAAAGGATTGCAATATTTACTTGGAGCTAACCCTGCAGATAGCACTACTGGGTGATCTGAAAAGTCATAGTCAATCGATCAATAATATAATAATACTTTTAGCAAAAATGTTTATTTTCAATTTACAATCTGTAGAAACATAGAGAATAGAAAGGTTCAGAACTTTTGTAAAACATCACAGTACAGTTGAAAAATATATGGCATATAGAAATCCAATATGGATGGTGTTAAGAGATAGTTGGGAGATGTTGAATGGAGTTGAAGGATGGGACTAATAACAACTAATAACAACAAGATAGCTAATAATGTAAGCATACTGTGTCCATAATAAGTATATAGGTTATAGGTTGAGAGCTTTTGTGAAAGAGCACAGTTAGAAATATATGGTATATAGAAGCAAAACGGATGGAC
Organism: Coregonus lavaretus; assembly: GCF_964263955.1. Taxonomy (NCBI): domain Eukaryota; kingdom Metazoa; phylum Chordata; class Actinopteri; order Salmoniformes; family Salmonidae; genus Coregonus; species Coregonus lavaretus. The sequence continues at coordinate 23,756 of NW_028164164.1, forward strand.
ATCATGAAAATGATCCGAGAGGTTGAGAGTAGAGGAAGTTCAGGAGTAAAAACAAACAAAATAGAATTATTGTAAAATTGACTGTGTCCATAAAATGTATTTAGTATGTATAAGCTGGAAGTAGAGGCCTAAGCGTTGTTGTTCACTAGTTTACTCCAATTAGGGAAGGGGTGGTGGGGTTGGAAAGTAATAAAGGGAAATATATTTTTTTAAAGGATATGTATATGTATGTCTATATGTACAGTGGGGAGAACAAGTATTTGATACACTGGCGATTTTGCAGGTTTTCCTACTTACAAAGCATGTAGAGGTCTGTAATTTTTATCATAGGTACACTTCAACTGTGAGAGACGGAATCTAAAATACAGAAAATCACATTGTATGATTTTTAAGTAATTCATTTGCATTTTATGGCATGACATAAGTATTTGATACATCAGAAAAGCAGAACTTAATATTTGGTACAGAAACCTTTGCAATTACAGAGATCATACGTTTCCTGTAGGTCTTGACCAGGTTTGCACACACTGCAGCAGGGATTTTGGCCCACTCCTCCATACAGACCTTCTCCAGATCCTTCAGGTTTCGGGGCTGTCGCTGGGCAATATGGACTTTCAGCTCCCTCCAAAGATTTTCTATTGGGTTCAGGTCTGGAGACTAGCTAGGCCACTCCAGGACCTTGAGATGCTTCTTACGGAGCCACTCCTTAGTTGCCCTGGCTGTGTGTTTCGGGTCATTGTCATGCTGGAAGGCCCAGCCACGACCCATCTTCAATGCTCTTACTGAGGGAAGGAGGTTGTTGGCCAAGATCTCGCAATACATGGCCCCTTCCATCCTCCCCTCAATACGGTGCAGTCGTCCTGTCCCCTTTGCAGAAAAGCATCCCCAAAGAATGATTTTTCCACCTCCATGTTTCACGGTTGGGATGATGTTCTTGGGGTTGTACTCATCCTTCTTCTTCCTCCAAACACGGCGAGTGGAGTTTAGACCAAAAAGCTATATTTTTGTCTCATCAGACCAAATGACCTTCTCCCATTCCTCCTCTGGATCATCCAGATGGTCATTGGCAAACTTCAGACGGGCCTGGACATGCGCTGGCTTGAGCAGGGGGACCTTGCGTGCGCTGCAGGATTTTAATCCATGACGGCGTAGTGTGTTACTAATGGTTTTCTTTGAGACTGTGGTCCCAGCTCTCTTCAGGTCATTGACCAGGTCCTGCCGTGTAGTTCTGGGCTGATCCCTCACCTTCCTCATGATCATTGATGCCCCACGAGGTGAGATCTTGCATGGAGCCCCAGACCGAGGGTGATTGACCGTCATCTTGAACTTCTTCCATTTTCTAATAATTGCGCCAACAGTTGTTGCCTTCTCACCAAGCTGCTTGCCTATTGTCCTGTAGCCCATCCCAGCCTTGTGCAGGTCTACAATTTTATCCCTGATGTCCTTACACAGCTCTCTGGTCTTGGCCATTGTGGAGAGGTTGGAGTCTGTTTGATTGAGTGTGTGGACAGGTGTCTTTTAAACAGGTAACGAGTTCAAACAGGTGCAGTTAATACAGGTAATGAGTGGAGAACAGGAGGGCTTCTTAAAGAAAAACTAACAGGTCTGTGAGAGCCAGAATTCTTACTGGTTGGTAGGTGATCAAATACTTATGTCATGCAATAAAATGCAAATTAATTACTTAAAAATCATACAATGTGATGTTCTAGATTTTTGTTTTAGATTCCGTCTCTCACAGTTGAAGTGTACCTATGATAAAAATTACAGACCTCTACATGCTTTGTAAGTAGGAAAACCTGCAAAATCGGCAGTGTATCAAATACTTGTTCTCCCCACTGTATGTCTATATGTACAGTGGGGAGAACAAGTATTTGATACACTGCCGATTTTGCAGGTTTTCCTACTTACAAAGCATGTAGAGGTCTGTAATTTTTATCATAGGTACACTTCAACTGTGAGAGACGGAATCTAAAACAAATTCTACCCCCTAAAAAAATTTACAAAAAAAAAAAAAAAGTAAGATGGGGAGAAAGGGAAAGAATGGGGGAGTTGATGAGCGAGGGGAAGCGAATGATATATTATTATGTAATCACCAATGGTGAATGAAGAACAGGGCGGGCCACTCTACTGTCTTGATCCATTCTAATTATAATATTAAAATGGTATGTATCCTATGTCAGTCCACCAAATCAAAGCAGTCTTATCAGTCTACTCTGACCTACTTGGAGTAGATAGACTACACAGTGAGAGCGTATGTAATTGTACAAGCTGAACGTCTTTCAATATCTGGGAAAATATCCACATCGGGCAGCAGGTGAGCGAGTCTTCGGAGAATGTGTTGATGAGGCCTGTGGAATCTTACGTTGACAAGGGGAGAAATGTCACCATGGACAACTTCTTCACTTCACTGTCATTGGAGAACAAGTTGCTTGCAAAGAAAACAAGTCTGGCCGGCACCATGAACAAAGTGAGATGGGACCTCCCTCCCTCTGCGCAAAATAAGGCACCTGCACAACCGTTGTCCTCCACGACGGTGCTGAAGAATGACAATAAGGGGAAACCTGAGACTATTACACACTACAACCAAGTGTGTCAAGCAAGTGAAAGTTAGGAAAACTGTGTCTACTGTTAGGACAAGGGATAACAGCTCAATGAAACCCAACTGATGCCATTGGTGAAGACCCACACAAGCACGAGCTGACAATAATGGACTATTTTTGACTGCTGTCATATCGCCACTTATATTCACTAGAATGTCATTATTGCTTTTGTGCTGAGTTTCACTATTTATCAAGGCCACTTGGCACTTATGATGCTGTTGAGGCTACTGATGTTTTCATCATTTGACCTCGCGTCTTGACTGTGCGTCTTGATGGTTGGAGTATTTTTATTTATTTATTTTGTCGTTGTAATATATATGGGCTCCCGAGTGGCGCAGCGGTCTAAGGCACTGCATCTCAGTGCTTGAGGCGTCACTACAGACCCCCTGGTTCCATTCCAGGCTGTATCACAACAGGCCGTGATTGGGAGTCCCATAGGGCGGCGCACAATTGGCCCAGCGTCGTCCGGGTTTGGCCGGTGTAGGCCGTCATTGTAAATAAGAATTTGTTCTTAACTGACTTGCCTGGTTAAATAAAAAATAAAAACTAGCTGTTACCGTGTTCTAAAACATATGCTTTCTGGTTCATAGTTGTAACTAAGTCACTCCACAAATAAAATTAATTGAACACTTGAATTTGGGTGTTTTCTGTGGTCATTTGTTTTTAGATGTAACATAAACTAATGAAAATGCTATCATGTTATTTGAAATAAAATAAAAATAGTATTCTAATGTTACCCAAGGCCTTCATAAACACAACCAAATGATTATTTTTGCCATAGCATATATTACCTTTATTAATTCCACTGTTAGAATGTTGCAGTCAGAATGACTGCTCATTAGCTTGAAGGGGGGCCCGTCGAGGCCCAGCGGTTCTATGCCAGCTATTTTATTTTTACGACGGTCTTCATCCATAACCGTTGGTTACACGGTCATTGTGCCAGCCCTATGTGTGAATGTGCATCCGTGTGTGTGTGTGTGTGTGTCGTGCGTCCATCCGTTGCGTGCGTCCGTCCGTGCGTGCGTCCGTATGTGTGTCTAGCCCTGTGTGTGTGTGTGTGTGTGTGTGTGAGTGTGTATGTGTGAAACAGAGAGACCTTGGCCCACATCCAAACAAAGGCAGCATGGTGAGCCATTCTATTCCTT
>NW_028164164.1:30000-47282 GCF_964263955.1 Coregonus lavaretus
GAGAAAGTAGAGAGAGAGAGAGAGAACGTAGAGAGAGAGAGAGAGAAAGTAGAGAGAGAGAGAGAGAGAGAGAGAGAGAGACAGAGAGAGAGAGAGAGATAGAGAGAGATAGAGAGAAAGTAGAGAGAGAGAAAGTAGAGAGAGAGAGAGACAGAGAGAGAGAGAGAGAGAGAGAGAGAGAGAGAGAGAGAGAGAGAGAGAGAGAAAGTAGAGAGAGAGAGACAGAGAGAGAGAGACAGAGAGAGAGAGATAGAGAGAGAGAGAGAGAGAAAGTAGAGAGAGAGAGAAAGTAGAGAGAGAGAGAGAGACAGAGAGAGAGAGAGAAAGTAGAGAGAGAGAGAGAGAGAGATTGTTTACTTTCCTTTTGTTTACTATCTACTTCACGTGCTTTGGCAATGTAAACATATGTTTTCCATGCCAATAAAGCCCATAAATTGAATTGAATTGAGGAGGTATCAATAACTGTTTAACTATTAATGTGACTCCCAGGGTCTGGAAAGCTGAAATATTCTGTCCCAACCTGTTCTAACACAGATATAATATACCACACAATACAATGTGACAAACAGTATGTTAAAGTGTTAAAATCCTTTAAAACAACCATCATCAGCTGCTTCTGTAATATGTCATGTAGTTCATTTTGGCTGGCTAAGCCGGTGCAGAAACACTGTAGTTGAATGAGAAGGCTTTGTCCTGGTGTGTGACAGAACATTGTGGCATGTCAACAACCACAGTCTGATGACAACAGGCTGCTGTGCCACACGGCTCTCAACATACCGCCGGCAGAGAAATTAATTAACAGATTCTTTCCTGTTGATCGGACAATGAGTGAGTAAGTGGGAAGGAGTGGGAGAGAGAGACGGATAGGGAGAGATGTGGGGGGATGGAGTGGGACAGAGAGACTATCTACTTCACTTGCTTTGGCAATGTTAACATACGTTTCCCATGCCAATAAAGCCCTTAAATTGAATTGAATTGAGAAGGCGAGAGAGAGAGAGAGAGAGAGAGAGAGAGAGAGAGAGAGAGAGAGAGAGAGAAGGAGAGAGAGAGAGAGAGAGAGAGAGAGAGAGAGAGAGAAGGAGAGAGAGAGAGAGAGAGAGATGCGTCAACAGCAACCTTGGGAAAATCCTCTGCATTATCATTAACAGCAGACTAGTTCATTTCCTCAGTGAAAACAATGTACTGAGCAAATGTCAAATTGGCTTTTTACCAAATTACCGTACGACAGACCACGTATTCACCCTGCACACCCTAATTGACAAACAAACAAACCAAAACAAAGGCAAAGTCTTCTCATGCTTTGTTGATTTCAAAAAAGCTTTTGACTCAATTTGGCATGAGGGTCTGCTATACAAATTGATGGAAAGTGGGGTTGGGGGAAAAACATACGACATTATAAAATCCATGTACACAAGCAACAAGTGTGCGGTTAAAATTGGCAAAAAACACACACATTTCTTTCCACAGGGCCGTGGGGTGAGACAGGGATGCAGTTTAAGCCCCACCCTCTTCAACATATATATCAACGAATTGGCGAGGGCACTAGAACAGTCTGCAGCACCCGGCCTCACCCTACTAGAATCTGAAGTCAAATGTCTTCTGTTTGCTGATGATCTGGTGCTTCTGTCACCAACCAAGGAGGGCCTACAGCAGCACCTAGATCTTCTGCACAGATTCTGTCAGACCTGGGCCCTGACAGTAAATCTCAGTAAGACAAAAATAATGGTGTTCCAAAAAAGGTCCAGTTGCCAGGACCACAAATACAAATTCCATCTAGACACCGTTGCCCTAGAGCACACAAAAAACTATACATACCTCGGCCAAAACATCAGCGCCACAGGTAACTTCCACAAAGCTGTGAACGATCTGAGAGACAAGGCAAGAAGGGCCTTCTATGCCATCAAAAGGAACATAAAATTTGACATACCAATTAGGATCTGGCTAAAAATACTTGAATCAGTTATAGAACCCATTGCCCTTTATGGTTCTGAGGTCTGGGGTCCGCTCACCAACCAAGAATTCACAAAATGGGACAAACACCAAATTGAGACTCTGCATGCAGAATTCTGCAAAAACATCCTCCGTGTACAACGTAAAACACCAAATAATGCATGCAGAGCAGAATTAGGCCAATACCCACTAATTATCAAAATCCAGAAAAGAGCCGTTAAATTCTATAACCACTTAAAAGGAAGCGATTCCCAAACCTTCCATAACAAAGCCATCACCTACAGAGAGATGAACTTGGAGAAGAGTCCCCTAAGTAAGCTTGTCCTGGGGCTCTGTTCACAAACACAAACAGACCCCACACAGCCCCAGGACAACAACAACAACAACAACACAATTAGACCCAACCAAATCATGAGAAAACAAAAAGAGAATTACTTGACACATTGGAAAGAACAAACAAATAAACAGAGCAAACTAGAATGCTATTTGGCCCTAAACAGAGAGTACACAGTGGCAGAATACTTGACCACTGTGACTGACCCAAACTTAAGGAAAGCTTTGACTATGTACAGACTCAGTGAGCATAGCCTTGCTATTGAGAAAGGCCGCCGTAGGCAGACCTGGCTCTCAAGAGAAGACAGGCTATGTGCACACTGCCCACAAAATGAGGTGGAAACTGAGCTGCACTTCCTAACCTCCTGCCAAATGTATGACCATATTAGAGACACATATTTCCCTCAGATTACAGCGATCCACAAAGAATTCGAAAACAAACCCAATTTGGATAAACTCCCATATCTACTGGGTGAAAAACCACATTGTGCCATCACAGCTGCAAGATTTGTGACCTGTTGCCACAAGAAAAGGGCAACCAGTGAAGAACAAACACCATTGTAAATACAACCCATATTTATGTTTATTTATTTTCCCATTTGTACTTTAACTATTTGCACATTGTTACAACACTGTATATATAGATAATATGACATTTGAAATGTCTTTATTCTTTTGAAACTTCTGAGTGTAATGTTTACTGTTAATATTTATTGTTTATTTCACTTTTGTTTACTATCTACTTCACTTGCTTTGGCAATGTTAACACACGTTTCCCATGCCAATAAAGCCCTTAAATTGAAATTGAAATTGAATTGAATTGAGAGAGAGAGAAGAGAGAGAGAGAGAAGGAGAGAGCTACAGTAGACGTGTCTTGGGGTCAGGGGTCAGGGGTTGTGATGCGAGTAGCGACAGCGGCATGAGGAGCGACACTGCTCTTATGTGATTAAAGACATGTTCACACCACGACTGATCTACAGGAGAAGCCATGTATACATCTGGTATAAAGACACACACACACACACACACACACACACACACACTCCAGCAGATGTATTAGTATTATTGGATCAGAGTTGCAGCTCTGTGACGCGTCATAGCAGAGCAAGAGAGCCATCTGTGTCCACCACTCTCTCTGTCTGTTTCTCGCTCTCCCAATTCAATTCAATTAAATACATGCTTTATTAGCATGAATGGGTGGTTGCCACTGTTGCCAAAGCAATGTATATGAAGTTGTTTGAGCAACAACAATTATATATATCAACAAAAACAATTATACATAATTATACAATTCTCTCTCTCTCTCCCTCTCTTTCCCTCTTTTTCCCACTGTGTCCCTCTCTCTCTGTATCTCTCTGTATCTCTCTGTGTGTCTCTCTCTCTCTCTGTATCTCTCTGGGTCTCCCTCTCTCTCTCTGTATCGCTCTGTATCTCTCTCTCTCTCTGTATCTCTGTATCTCTCTGTGTGTGTCTCTCTCTCCCTCAATTAAATTTAATTTAAGGGCTTTATTGGCATGGGAAATGTATGTTAACATTGCCAAAGCAAGTGAAGTAGATAATAAACAAAAGTGAAATAAACAAATATTAACAGTAAACATTACACTCAGAAGTTCCAAAAGAATAAAGACATTTGAAATGTCTCTCTCTCTCTGTATCTCTCTGTGTATCTCTGTGTATCTCTCTCTGTGTGTGTCTCTCTGTATCTCTCTGTGTCTCTCAATTCAATTCAATTCAATTCAATTCAATTCAATTTGCTTTATTGGCAGGACGTAACAATAAACACTACCGTTCAAAAGTTTGGGGTCACTTAGAAATGTCATTTTTTTTCGAAAGAAAGGCCATTTTTTTCTCCATTAAAATAACATCAAATTGATTAGAAATACAGTGTAGACATTGTTAATGTTGTAAATGGCTATTGTAGCTGGAAACGGCTGATTTTTAATGGAATATCTACAAAGGCGTACAGAGGCCCATTATCAGCAACCATCAGTCCTGTGTTCCAATGGCACGTTGTGTTTGCTAATCGAAATGTATCATTTTAATTGATCATTTTAATTGATCATTAGAAAACCCTTTTGCAATTATGTTAGCACAGCTGGAAACTGTTGTGCTGATTAAAAAAGCAATAAAACTGGCCTTCTTGAGACTAGTTGAGTATCTGGAGCATCAGCAATTGTGGGTTCGATTACAGGCTCAAAATGGCCAGAAACAAATAACTTTCTTCTGAAACTCGTCAGTCTATTCTTGTTCTGAGAAATGAAGGCTATTCCATGCGAGACATTGCCAAGAAACTGAAGATATCGTACAACGCTGTGTACTACTCCCTTCACAGAACAGCGCAAACTGGCTCTAACTAGAATAGAAAGAGGAGTGGGAGGCCCCGGTGCACAACTGAGCAAGAGGACAAATACATTAGAGTGTCTAGTTTGAGAATCAGACGCCTAACAGGTCCTCAACTGGCAGCTTCATTAAATAGTACCCGCAAAACACCAGTCTCTGATATGGTATTTAATGAAGCTGCCAGTTGAGGACCTGTGAGGCGTCTGTTTCTGTGCTCACTGAGCCTGTACTTTGTCAAGGTTTTTCTAAGGTTTTGATAAGTAACCATGGTCAAATAGTTAGCCACGGTGTACCAGATAGCACTGCATTTTACTTTGTGCTTGTGCTTGTTTTTCCCAATAAGCAACATAGTTTTGTTTTGACTGTGTTGTGATTTGGTTTATTCTGATTGATTGGATGTTCTGGTCCTGAGGCTTCAGTGTGTTAGTAGAACAGGTTTGTGAACTCAGCCCCAGGACCAGCTGGATGAGGGGACTATTTTCTTTGCTCAGCTCTTGGCATTGCAGGGCTTGGTAATGATATGAGAGGGGGTCACTGTTATTTAAATGTTTCCAAAACTTAATTGCTAATTTTTGAGTTTTTATTATTAGTGAGTATTGGCCTAATTCTGCCCTGCATGCATTGTTTGTAGTTTTCCTCTGGACATCTTTCTGTGTCTCTCTGCGTGTCTCTCTCTCACTGTCTCTCTCTCTCTCTCTCTCTCTGTGTCTCTCTGTATCTCTCTGTGTCTCTCTCTCTCTCTGTGTCTCTCTCTCTCTGCGTCTCTCTCTCTGTGTCTTTCTCTCTCTGTGTCTCTCTGTGTGTCTCTCTCTCTGTGTCTCTGTCTCTCTCTCTCTCTGTATCTCTTTCTGTATCTCTCTCTGTATCTCTCTCTGTATCTCTCTCTCTCTGTGTCTCTCTGTGTGTCTCTCTCTCTGTATCTCTCTCTCTCTCTGTGTCTCTGTGTGTGTCTCTCCCTCTGTATCTCTCGGTGTCTCTCTGTGTCTTCCTGTGTGTCTCTCTCTGTGTGTCTCTCTTTATGTATCGCTCTGTATCTCACTGTATCTCTCTGTGTCTCTCTCTCTGTATCTCTCAATTTCAATTCAATTCAATTTCAATTTAAGGGCTTTATTGGCATGGGAAACGGATGTTAACATTGCCAAAGCAAGTGAAGTAGATAGTAAACAAAAGTGAAATAAACAATAAAAATTAACAGTAAACATTACACTCAGAAGTTCCAAAAGAATAAAGACATTTTAAATGTCGTTTATGTATATATACAGTGTTGTAACAACATGCAAATAGTTAAAGTACAAATGGGAAAATAAATAAACATAAATATGGGTTATATTTACAATGGTGTTTGTTCTTCACTGGTTGCCCTTTTCTTGTGGCAACAGGTCACAAATATTGCTGCTGTGATGGCACACTGTGGTCTTTCACCCAGTAGATAAGGGAGTTTATAAAAATTGGGTTTGTTTTCAAATTCTTTGTGGATCTCTGTAATCTGAGGAAAATATGTGTCTCTAATATGGTCATACATTTGGCAGGAGGTTAGGAAGTGCAGCTCAGTTTCCACCTCATTTTGTGGGAAGTGTGTACATAGCCTGTCTTCTCTTGAGAGCCAGGTCTGTACATAGTCAAAGCGTTCCTTAAGTTTGGGTCAGTCACAGTGGTCAGGTATTCTGCCACTGTGTACTCTCTGTTTAGAGTCAAATAGCATTCTAGTTTGGTCTGTTTTTTTGTTAATTCTTTCCAATGTGTCAAGTAATTCTCTTTTTGTTTTCTCATGATTTGGTTGGGTCTAATTGTGATGTTGTTGTTGTCCTGGGGCTCTGTGGGGTCTGTTTGTGTTTGTGAACAGAGCCCCAGGACCAGCTTACTTAGGGGACTCTTCTCCAAGTTAATCTCTCTGTAGGTGATGGCTTTGTTATGGAAGGTTTGGGAATCGCTTCCTTTTAAGTGGTTATAGAATTTAACGGGTATTTTCTGGATTTTGATAATTAGCGGGTATCGGCCTAATTCTGCTCTGCATGCATTATTTGGTGTTTATCGTTGTACACAGAGGATATTTTTGCAGAATTCTGCATGCAGAGTCTCAATTTGGTGTTTGTCCCATTTTGTGAATGATTGGTTGGTGAGAGGACCCCAGACCTCACAACCATAAAGGGCAATGGGTTCTATAACTGATTCAAGTATTTTTAGCCAGATCCTAATTGGTATGTCAAATTTTATGTTCCCTTTGATGACATAGAAGGCCCTTCATGCCTTGTCTCTCAGATCGTTCACAGCTTTGTGGAAGTTACCTGTGGCGCTGATGTTTAGGCCGAGGTATGTAACGTTTTTTGTGTGCTCTAGGGCAACGGTGTTTTGATTGAATTTGTATTTGTGGTCCTGGCAATTGGACCTTTTTTGGAACACCATTATTTTTGTCTTACTGAGATTTACTGTCAGGGCCCAGGTCTGACAGAATCTGTGCAGAAGATCTAGGTGCTTCTGTAGGCCCTCCTTGGTTGGGGACAGAAGCATCAGATCATCAGCAAACAACAGACATTTGACTTCATTTCTAGTAGGGTGAGGCCGGGCCTGTTCTAGTGCCCTCGCCAATTCGTTGATATATGTGTTGAAGAGGGTGGGGCTTGAACTGCATCCCTGTTTCACCCCACGGCCCTGTGGAAAGAAATGTGTGTGTTTTTTGCCAATTTTAACCGCACACTTGTTGTTTGTGTACATGGATTTTATAATGTTGTATGTTTTTCCCCCAACCCCACTTTCCATCAATTTGTAAAGCAGACCCTCATGCAAAATTGAGTCAAAAGCCTTTTTGAAATCAACAAAGCATGAGAAGACTTTGCCTTTGTTTTGGTTTGTTTGTTTGTAAATTAGGGTGTGCAGGGTGAATACGTGGTCTGTCGTACGGTAAATTGGTAAAAAGCCAATTTGACATTTGCTCAGTACATTGTTTTTACTGAGGAAATGAACTAGTCTGCTGTTAATGATAATGCAGAGGATTTTCCCAAGGTTGCTGTTGACGCATATCCCACGGTAGTTATTGGGGGCAAATTTGTCTCCACTTTTGTGGATTGGGGTGATCAGTCCTTGGTTCCAAATATTGGGGAAGATGCCAGAGCTAAGGATGATGTTAAAGAGTTTAATTGGAATTTTGTGGTCTGTATATTTTATCATTTCATTGAGGATACCATCAACACCACATGCCTTTTTGGGTTGGAGGGTTTGTATTTTGTCCTGTAGTTCATTCAATGTATTTGGAGAATCCAGTGGGTTCTGGTAGTCTTTAATAGCTGATTCTAAGATGTGCATTTGATCATGTATATTTTTGTTGCTGTTTGTTCTTTGTTATAGGGCCAAAAAGATTGGAGAGGTGGTTTACCCATACATCTCAGTTTTGGATAGATAGCTCTTCGTGTTGTTGTTTGTTTAGTGTTTTCAAATTTTCCTAGAAGTGGTTAGAGTCTATGGATTCTTCAATTACATTGAGCTGATTTCTGACATGCTGTTCCTTCTTTTTCCGTAGTGTTTTCTGTATTGTTTTAGTGATTCACCATAGTGAAGGCGTAGGCTCAGGTTTTCTGGGTCTCTATGTTTTTGGTTGGATAGGTTTCTCAATTTCTTTCTTAGGTTTTTGCATTCTTCATCAAACCATTTGTCATTGTTGTTACTTTTCTTCGGTTTTCTGTTAAATATTTTTAGATTTGATAGGGAAGCTGAGAGGTCAAATATACTGTTTAGGTTTTCTACTGCCAAGTTTACACCTTCACTATTACAGTTGAACATTTTGTCCAGGAAGTTGTCTAAAAGGGATTGAATTTGTTGTTGCCTAATTGTTTTTTGGTAGGTTTCGACACTACTTTCCTTCCATCTATAGCATTTCTTAATATTATTCAGTTCCTTTGGCTTTGATGCCTCATGATTGAGTATTGCTCTGTTCAAGTGGACTGTGATTTTTCTGTGGTCTGACAGGGGTGTCAGTGGGCTGACTGTGAACGCTCTGAGAGACTCTGGGTTGAGGTCAGTGACAAAGTTGTCTACAGTACTACTGCCAAGAGATGAGCTATAGGTGTACCTACCATAGGTGTCTCCTCGATGCCTACCATTGACTATGTACATACCCAGTGTGCGACAGAGCTGCAGGAGTTGTGACCCGTTTTTGTTGGTTATGTTGTTGTAGTTGTGCCTAGGGGGGCATATTGGGGAGGGAATGCTGTCACCTCCAGGTAGGTGTTTGTCCCCCTGTGTGTTGAGGGTGTCAGGTTCTTGTCCAGTTCTGGCATTTAGGTCGCCACAGACTAGTACATGTCCCTGGGTCTGGAAATGATTGATTTTTTCCTCCAGGATGGAGAAGCTGTCTTCATTAAAGTATGGGGTTCTAGTGGGGGGATATAGCTAGCACACTAATGCTCTTGTGGCTGAATGTAAGTAAGCCCCCTTTGCTGCTATAACAGCCTCCACTCTTCTGGGAAGGCTTTCTACCAGATGTTGGAACATTGCTGCAGGGACTTACTTCCATTCAGCCAAAGACCATTAGTGAGGTCGGGTACTGATGTTGGGCGATTAGGCCTGGCTCGCAGTCAGCGTTCCAATTCATCCCAAAGGTGTTCGATGGGGTTGAGGTCAGGGCTCTGTGCAGGACAGTCAAGTTCTTCCACACCGATCTCGACAAACTATTTCTGTATGGACCTCGCTTTGTGCACGGGGGCATTGTCATGCTGAAACAAGAAAGGGCCTTCCCCAAACTGTTGCCACAAAGTTGGAAGTACAGAATCGTTTAGAAAGTAATTGTATGCTGTAGCGTTAAGATTTCCCTTCACTGGAACTAAGGGGCCTGGCCCGAACCATGAAAAACAGCCCCAGACCATTATTCCTCCACCAACAAACTTTACAGCTGGCACTATGCATTCGGGCAGGTAGCGTTCTCCTGGCATCCGCCAAACCCAGATTTGTCCGTCGGACTGCCAGATGGTGAAGCGTGATTCATCACTCCAGAGAACGTGTTTCCACTGCTTCAGAGTCCAATGGGGGCGAGCTTTACACCACTCCAGCCAACGCTTGGCATTACGCATGGTGATCTTAGGCTTGTGTGCGGCTTCTCGGCCATGGAAACCCATTTCATGAAGCTCCCGACGAACAGTTATTGTGCTGACGTTGCTTCCATTGGTAGTTTGGAACTCAGTAGTGAGTGTTGCAACTGAGGACAGACCATTTTTACTCGCTACGCCCTTCAACACTCGGCGGTACAGTTCTGTGAGCTTGTGTGGCCTACCATTTCCTGGCTGATCCGTTGTTGCTCCTAGACGTTTCCACTTCACAATAACAGCACTTATAGTTGACCAGGCAATTCTAGCAGGGCAGAAATGTGAAGAACTGACTTGTTGGAAAGGTGGCATCCTATGACAGTGACACATTGAAAGTCACTGAGCTCTTCAGTAAGGCCATTCTACTGCCAATGTTTGTCTATGGAGAGTGCATGGCTGTGTGCTCAATTTTATACACCTGTCAGCAACGGTTGTGGCTGAAATGGCCGAATCCACTAATTTGAAGGGGTGTCCACATACTTTAGTATACATAGTGCATCACTCCTCAACTCTCCACCTGATAGCTGATATAGGGCGGCAGGTAGCTTAGTGGTTAAGAGCATAGTGTCAGTAACCGAAAGGTCGCTGGTTCTAATCCCCGAGCCGACTAGGTGAAAAATCTGTCGATGTGCCCTTGAGCAAGGCACTTAACCCTAATTGCTCCTGTAAGTCGCTCTGGATAAGAGCGTCTGCTAAATGACAAAAAAAAATTAAAAAAATTTAAAAATGTGGTGAGCGTGTGACACATTGGTGGTGGATGAGGTGAGTTTCACCCTACAATGTAAAGCACTTTGGTAGAAAAGCGCTATATAAATCCAATCAATTATTACATATTGTGCATCGGCCTTCTGACCCCTAGAATGGAGGAGAGGGAGGGAGGGAGGGAGGGAGGGAGGAATGGAGGGAGGGGAAGGGAGGGGGCATGTGGCTAAGCATGACATAGCACCAGTATCCTCTCTGATTGGCTAATCCAGCCCTCACCTAGGTGTGTATGGGAGATAGTAACGTGTTACAAACAGTTAGCACACACACACACACACACACACACACACACACACCTCTGATCACACAGACAGAGGGAGTGATTCAACCTGTCATTAATTTGTTCGTTAGCAGAGAGCAGTGACAGACCACCGCATGTTTCAGGCAGTGTGAGAGCAGAGACAGACCACCGCATGTTTAAGGCAGTGTGAGAGCAGAGACAGACCACCACATGTTTAAGGCAGTGTGAGAGCAGAGACAGACCACCACATGTTTAAGGCAGTGTGAGAGCAGAGACCGACCACCGCATGTTTAAGGCAGTGTGAGAGCAGAGACAGACCGCCACATGTTTAAGGCAGTGTGAGAGCAGAGACAGACCACCACATGTTTAAGGCAGTGTGAGAGCAGAGACAGACCACCACATGTTTAAGGCAGTGTGAGAGCAGAGACAGACCACCATATGTTTAAGCCAGTGTGAGAGCAGAGACAGACCACCACATGTTTAAGGCAGTGTGAGAGCAGAGACAGACCACCACATGTTTAAGGCAGTGTGAGAGCAGAGACAGACCACCACATGTTTAAGGCAGTGTGAGAGCAGAGACAGACCACCACATGTTTAAGGCAGTGTGAGAGCAGAGACAGACCACCACATGTTTAAGGCAGTGTGAGAGCAGAGACAGACCACCACATGTTTAAGGCAGTGTGAGAGCAGAGACAGACCACCACATGTTTAAGGCAGTGTGAGAGCAGAGACAGACCACCACATGTTTAAGGCAGTGTGAGAGCAGAGACAGACCACCATATGTTTAAGCCAGTGTGAGAGCAGAGACAGACCACCACATGTTTAAGGCAGTGTGAGAGCAGAGACAGACCACCACATGTTTAAGGCAGTGTGAGAGCAGAGACAGACCACCACATGTTTAAGGCAGTGTGAGAGCAGAGACAGACCACCACATGTTTAAGGCAGTGTGAGAGCAGAGACAGACCACCACATGTTTAAGGCAGTGTGAGAGCAGAGACAGACCACCACATGTTTAAGGCAGTGTGAGAGCAGAGACAGACCACCACATGTTTAAGGCAGTGTGAGAGCAGAGACAGACCACCACATGTTTAAGGCAGTGTGAGAGCAGAGACAGACCGCCACATGTTTAAGGCAGTGTGAGAGCAGAGACAGACCACCACATGTTTAAGGCAGTGTGAGAGCAGAGACAGACCACCACATGTTTAAGGCAGTGTGAGAGCAGAGACAGACCACCACATGTTTAAGGCAGTGTGAGAGCAGAGACAGACCACCATATGTTTAAGCCAGTGTGAGAGCAGAGACAGACCACCACATGTTTAAGGCAGTGTGAGAGCAGAGACAGACCACCACATGTTTAAGGCAGTGTGAGAGCAGAGACAGACCACCACATGTTTAAGGCAGTGTGAGAGCAGAGACAGACCACCACATGTTTAAGGCAGTGTGAGAGCAGAGACAGACCACCACATGTTTAAGGCAGTGTGAGAGCAGAGACAGACCACCACATGTTTAAGGCAGTGTGAGAGCAGAGACAGACCACCACATGTTTAAGGCAGTGTGAGAGCAGAGACAGACCGCCACATGTTTAAGGCAGTGTGAGAGCAGAGACAGACCACCACATGTTTAAGGCAGTGTGAGAGCAGAGACAGACCACCACATGTTTAAGGCAGTGTGAGAGCAGAGACAGACCACCATATGTTTAAGCCAGTGTGAGAGCAGAGACAGACCACCACATGTTTAAGGCAGTGCGAGAGCAGAGACAGACCACCACATGTTTAAGGCAGTGTGAGAGCAGAGACAGACCACCACATGTTTAAGGCAGTGTGAGAGCAGAGACAGACCACCACATGTTTAAGGCAGTGTGAGAGCAGAGACAGACCACCACATGTTTAAGGCAGTGTGAGAGCAGAGACAGACCACCGCATGTTTAAGGCAGTGTGAGAGCAGAGACCGACCACCACATGTTTAAGGCAGTGTGAGAGCAGAGACAGACCACCACATGTTTAAGGCAGTGTGAGAGCAGAGACAGACCACCACATGTTTAAGGCATTGTGAGAGCAGAGACAGACCACCATATGTTTAAGCCAGTGTGAGAGCAGAGACAGACCACCACATGTTTAAGGCAGTGTGAGAGCAGAGACAGACCACCACATGTTTAAGGCAGTGTGAGAGCAGAGACAGACCACCACATGTTTAAGGCAGTGTGAGAGCAGAGACAGACCACCACATGTTTAAGGCAGTGTGAGAGCAGAGACAGACCACCGCATGTTTAAGGCAGTGTGAGAGCAGAGACCGACCACCACATGTTTAAGGCAGTGTGAGAGCAGAGACAGACCACCACATGTTTAAGGCAGTGTGAGAGCAGAGACAGACCACCACATGTTTAAGGCAGTGTGAGAGCAGAGACAGACCACCACATGTTTAAGGCAGTGTGAGAGCAGAGACAGACCACCACATGTTTAAGGCAGTGTGAGAGCAGAGACAGACCACCACATGTTTAAGGCAGTGTGAGAGCAGAGACAGACCACCACATGTTTAAGGCAGTGTGAGAGCAGAGACAGACCACCACATGTTTAAGGCAGTGTGAGAGCAGAGACAGACCACCACATGTTTAAGGCAGTGTGAGAGCAGAGACAGACCACCACATGTTTAAGGCAGTGTGAGAGCAGAGACAGACCACCACATGTTTAAGGCAGTGTGAGAGCAGAGACAGACCACCGCATGTTTAAGGCATCGTGAGAGCAGAGACAGACCACCACATGTTTCCTTGGTGATCAAGGAAAACGGTTAATTTAAAAAAGAAAGAGAAAAGAAAGCAAGACAAAAAGACGAGGGAGTTTCCATGGCGATGTTGCCCCCCTTCTAAACATTATTGGAGAGATAAAAACAAATGGAAAAATTAGTCAATGTAAGGAATCAGACACACAAAGTGTGAATACTTTCTGAAGCCACTGTACCCGAGCGAGAAAGAGGGAGGCACACACCTTCAGAGAAAGACGCACAGAGAGCGGGGTAAGTTGAGGCTTCTACATTCTGCATCACTACGTCAAGGGAAATATCTACATATATTTCAGGATGTTGTGTATCCCAGGAAATTATCAGAATTCATGAAAACATATGTTTAGCAAATGTACAGTAGTTAGGGACAGGGTAAGTTGAATCACCTTGGGGTAAGTAGGCGACGGTGTCCTGTGACAGTGGGTGATAGTATTGCTAGGCTATAGTTTAATTCATGGGATGGGGGTGTGGTATATTGTATATCTTACAGCGACTTCAGAATGTATTCACAGTGCTTGACTTTTTCCACATTTTATTGTGTTACAGCATGAATTTAAAATGTGCAACGCATTTAACTTTTTGTCCTGAATACAAAGTGTTATGTTTGGGACACATCCAATACAACACATTAATGAGTACCACTCTCCATATTTTCAAACATAGTGGTGGCTGCATCAGGTTATGGGTATGCTTGTAATCGTTAAGGACTGGGGCTAAGCACAGGCAAAATCCTAGAGGAAAACCTGGTTCAGTCTGCTTTCCACCAGACACTGGCAGACAAATTCACCTTTCAGCAGGACAATAACTTAAAACCCAAGGTCAAATCTACACTGGAGTTGCTTACCAAGAAGACAGTGAATGTTCCTGAGTGGCCGGGTTACAGTTTTGACATAAATCTACTTGAAAATCTGAAATGTGTTGTTTAGCAATGATTATCAATCAATTTGACAGAGCTTGAAGAATTTTGAAAAGAATAATGGGCAAATGTTGCACAATCCAGGTGTGGAAAGCTCTTAGAGACTTACCCAGAAAGACTCAGCTGTAATTGCTGCCAAAGATGCTTCTACAAAGTATTGACTCAGGGGTGTGAATACTTAAGTAAATGAAATATTGCAATACATTTGCAAAACATTTTAAAAACATGTCTTCACTTTGTCATTATGGGGTATTATAAAACGGGTGGGTCTAATCCTGAATGCTGATTGGTTAAAACCACATTCCAGCCGGTGTCTATTTCACAAGTTACCACCGGCTAAAGCTATGACGTTAAAATGCCTATTTACTCTGTTCCATCTGACTGCACAATCCACTGTCTCATCAGCCCAGCCAGGCAATTTATAAACTTGATCTCCACTATAAAAAGCATCTAGACATTATCTCACATTTCTTTTAGACTAACATTTAGTTTTCAACAGCGGCGATTTGTATAAACCTTGCTGTCTGTCTCTCTGACATTTGCAACACTGTTTCAATATTCAAATTCGATCTCCAGCTGTCCCATAGTAATGAACGAGTTGGGACGAGACAGACAGGCAGGATGCGTTTCTCAGCCAGTCGAAATCATGAATCAGCTGGCATCATTTGTATGGATATATACAAAGAAATGTCAATTGAAAAAAGGTCAAACGAAACTTAGAGCAGCTAGTTTGCAATCTTTCCAGCTTCAGTTTGAAGTGATTGTGTTAGCTGTGTTGTTGGCTAGCTCCTCTGAACAATAGTGTCCTGACGAGCGAGCACATTTTCTATGCCAGGCGAAATTGGGCCTCATTAGCTCATTGTTATGGATGGATGCAAATAAATGTCACTAGAGAACAGCTTAAATGCAAATGCAGCTACTGTTGTTATTCTGTCTGCACTGTTTGACGTGACAGTAAGTTAGCCGTAGTTGGCTAGCTAGCAGGCAAGGGATAAGAACGATGCCAGCCAGTATCTGCAGATTCAGATTACAGTATGTCATGCATGGTGGTTAGCTATGACAATCCGTTTGTACTGTATGGGATTATGGTTTATTGTTTAGCTTGCTACATGTCTAAACAAAAGACTCCACTTCTCCAGATGATCACATGACCCATCAAGTTAGCCAGGTGTGTCTGGGGGAGAAACAGCCATCTATTTTATTTCATGAACATGTGTACATGTCTAGACAATAGTGACCCTTCCACTTAGCTGGCTGGAGGGTGGTTATAGCATTTATTTCACATGACCCATCAATTTAGACAAGTGTGTCTGGGTAAGCATCATGTAATAATTATAAAATATTTTCAAAATATTTTTATCTGGACCCTTTCTATTTTTGATATTGCTACTATGCAAATATGCAAGTAACCATTTCACTGTAACGTTTTCACCTTCTGTTTATTGTGCATGTGACAAATAAAGTTTGATTTTATTTGATATAGTGTGTGTTTACCAGAGAAGGTAATGTGAAGAACAACATGACCTGCACCAAAGTCAGATTAGGATATAGGCCAAGGACTAGATAAAGTGTATTTTTACCTGGAGTTTTTCCTTATTGTAGGCTACTACTTTCACCACTTTTAGTCTTGAAATATTTGGTTGTTTACTGCATTACTCACTCTGTTTAGCACATGGCCTCATGTGAATCCTTAAAGAGATGGGTGGGGCTAAAGCTTAAGAGGGTGAACGATGCTGAATGGGTGTAGACAAAGAAGAGCTCTCCAGTAGGTACCAAAACAATCAAGGGCCATTTTCTCAAAGGTGAGGTTGCAAGTTTATCAACTTTCAAAGCAGAATTACTTTCCCATTACTTTACTTTCCCATTGTTCCTCAACTGAAGTGATATATCATTTTCTAACTCAGAGTCTCTACTTTTATCCAATGTAAAAAACACAAATTCAAATGTTGCAACATAAGACCAAATCAAGGTTTTGTGGTCCTCTGTAGCTCAGCTGGTAGAGCACGGCGCTTGTAACGCTAAGGTAGTGGTTTCGATCCCAGGGACCACCCATACGCAAAAAAAATAAAATAATTATGCACGCATGACTGTAAGTCGCTTTGGATAAAAGCGTCTGCTAAATGGCATATTATTATTATTATTATTATTATTTATTATTTAAGGTGGTCGGTCACAAATACTATGCATATTAGCACCTTTCTGATTCAGAGGGGTTAGGTTAAATGCGGAAGACACATTTCATTTGAATGCATTCAGTTGTACAACTGACTAGATATCCCCTTTCCATTCCCTTTATTATGCATTAAACTGACAAAATATAATCATCATTTGTATGGGGTATGGTGACCATTGGCTCAACTTACCCCAATGCAAACATTTTGACTATGTTAGCCCACGCAGCTACAAGGACGCACATTAATGCTAGGTTTAGGACCTCATATTAAAGCTTATAGAGACCCCAACTGATTTATAGAACAATCTTTAAATTATCTATGTTCGTTTAGATACAAGCATCATGAAACCTCTAAAACAATTAATTAATTTGACTTGGTGAAAATCAGTTTTTTGGACTTAACTTGCTTACCACTTTTTCTATATGGTTTCTTCCTTCACAGACTCACACGAAATGATGACCTCTTCCTAAATATTTGTTCACATGATCCATTTTGTGTATGGATTCTTAGAAACAAGGGATGGCTCAACTTACCCCACTCTCCGCTACATACACAAGCATCCAGACCTCTGGTACAGATAAATTGTTTTCCTATGTGTGAATGGGCTCCGTCTCTCTGGTTCTTTACCTTTAAGAGATCTATTTCTTTGATGCAATCTTGCCGAGCTTTGGCATCCATCAAGTCGAATATCTATCAAGAGATCAAAAGGAAAGAGAGGA
>NW_028164163.1:0-2000 GCF_964263955.1 Coregonus lavaretus
GAGGAAGGAGCAGGAGGAAGACCGTCAGGACCCAGCACTCTGTTTGACTTCCTGGAATCCAAGATGGAGAGCTTCTCCATACAAGGTACAGTTAGGGGTCCTGTCCTTTACCAATAGTCTTCATCAGGGTTTTTGGCTACAGTTGAAGGGCGTTGGTTTTAACAATAAAGAAGCCATTTTTATCAACTTCCATTGTCCTCCAAGAGTTGCTGAACGTCCTCTCTACTTCACTGTGCTCCTGGTTAGAGAGCAAGGTAGCAGCAGGGATCTCTCCCTCCCTCTACCATTATCCTGCTGCGGTGCTTCTCCCTCCCTCTGCCATTATCCTGCTGCGGTGCTTCTCCCTCCCTCTGCCATTATCCTGCTGCGGTGCTTCTCCCTCCCTCTACCATTATCCTGCTGCGGTGCTTCTCCCTCCCTCTGCCATTATCCTGCTGCAGTGCTTCTCCCTCCCTCTGCCATTATCCTGCTGCGGTGCTTCTCCCTCCCTCTACCATTATCCTGCTGCGGTGCTTCTCCCTCCCTCTGCCATTATCCTGCTGCGGTGCTTCACCCTCCCTCTGCCATTATCCTGCTGCGGTGCTTCTCCCTCCCTCTACCATTATCCTGCTGCGGTGCTTCTCCCTCCCTCTGCCATTATCCTGCTGTGGTGCTTCTCCCTCCCTCTACCATTATCCTGCTGCGGTGCTTCTCCCTCCCTCTACCATTATCCTGTTGTGGTGCTTCTCCCTCCCTCTACCATTATCCTGCTGTGGTGCTTCTCCCTCCCTCTGCCATTATCCTGCTGTGGTGCTTCTCCCTCCCTCTACCATTATCCTGCTGCGGTGCTTCTCCCTCCCTCTGCCATTATCCTGCTGCGGTGCTTCTCCCTCCCTCTACCATTATCCTGCTGCGGTGCTTCTCCCTCCCTCTACCATTATCCTGCTGCGGTGCTTCTCCCTCCCTCTGCCATTATCCTGCTGCGGTGCTTCTCCCTCCCTCTGCCATTATCCTGCTGCGGTGCTTCTCCCTCCCTCTACCATTATCCTGCTGCGGTGCTTCTCCCTCCCTCTGCCATTATCCTGCTGTGGTGCTTCTCCCTCCCTCTACCATTATCCTGCTGCGGTGCTTCTCCCTCCCTCTGCCATTATCCTGCTGTGGTTCTCCCTCCCTCTACCATTATCCTGCTGTGGTGCTTCTCCCTCCCTCTGCCATTATCCTGCTGCGGTGCTTCTCCCTCCCTCTGCCATTATCCTGCTGCGGTGCTTCTCCCTCCCTCTACCATTATCCTGCTGTGGTGCTTCTCCCTCCCTCTGCCATTATCCTGCTGCGGTGCCTGTAGAACAAGCTTTTAAGCCCCAACTTGAACTTTTCACAAAGCATCATAGCAGTTTGTTCGACCAAATGGTGACATTTATCGAAAGGGGAATGTTCTATCACAGGTAGATAATCGTCTTTTGATTCTGGGTATTTTCTTCGTCCTGTTTGTCTCTGGTGCTGTAGTCCTGTCTCTGGTGCTGTAGTCTTGTCTCTGGTGCTGTAGTCCTGTCTCTGGTGCTGTAGTCCTGTCTCTGGTGCTATAGTCCTGTCGCTGGTGCTGTAGTCCTGTCGCTGGTGCTGTAGTCCTGTCTCTGGTGCTGTAGTCCTGTCTCTGGTGCTGTAGTCTTGTCTCTGGTGCTGTAGTCCTGTCGCTGGTGCTGTAGTCCTGTCGCTGGTGCTGTAGTCCTGTCTCTGGTGCTGTAGTCTTGTCTCTGGTGCTGTAGTCTTGTCTCTGGTGCTGTAGTCCTGTCTCTGGTGCTGTAGTCCTGTCTCTGGTGCTGTAGTCCTGTCTCTGGTGCTGTAGTCCTGTCTCTGGTGCTGTAGTCTTGTCTCTGGTGCTGTAGTCTTGTCTCTGGTGCTGTAGTCTTGTCTCTGGTGCTGTAGTCTTGTCTCTGGTGCTGTAGTCCTGTCTCTGGTGCTGTGGTCCTGTCTCTGGTGCTGTAGTCTTGTCTCTGGTGCTGTAGTCCTGTCTCTGGTGCTGT